>NW_026848168.1:0-2579 GCF_030411735.1 Phialemonium atrogriseum | reverse complement strand
CGGCCCCCCCCCCCGCCCCCCCCCCCCCCCCCCCCCCCCCACCCCCCCCCGCCCCCCCCCCCCCCCCCCGCGCCCCAAACCTGGGTCAAACCCGACTTACCATCCTGCCCACACGGCGTGGACATTCATCCGTTCGGCAATGTCCACGATCAGTTCCACATTGGCGTAATTGTGGTTATTTGTGCCGCCCGGAACCTCGACGTAGTGGTCCGCCATTCGGATGTAGTCGGCATTCGCCTGCAGATCTTCGGGCGTGGCCATCACGGTGAACTGGACGGCCTTCTCGTCGCCGAATGTTTCGTACGCCCATTTTCGGACAGACCGGATTTCCTTGACGGCGGCGATTCCGTTGTTTGCGATGAGGACCTGTCAAACGACCGAATTGTCAGCGCCCGATCCGCAGAAATGGTGTGTAGACCCAGAAAGTGACCGAATTCAGGACTGAAGCCCAATTGGGGGGAAGGGGACCAGCTTACGTTTGTAATGACAGTGTGGCCATCGTGGGAAGCGACAAAATCCTTCACCTTGGACGGTGGAGCATTTGCCAGGCTATTGCCGCCAATGAAGTGGTCGGCGACCTTGTGCTTCTCTGCGTACGTTGCCTTCCCGTTCATTTTGGCCACTGTACGCTTGCTGCCATTGGCGATACCAGTCGTTTCGGGCATGGCTGCGGCAGTGTGGAAGAGTGCGAGTCGGAGGAAAAGATGGTGCGCGGATTCAGCAGAGGAAGGTCTGCGTTGTCATGCAAGCGCCGAAAGCAGAGGTCGAGCTCGCCGTGTGCTCAAGAGGATGCGAATCGTACGTGTGGCCAGTTTGAGGTCTGCAAGCCAGCAGTCGGGGGTGGTTGAAGGGAGGATGTAGAAGCAGACGGGGGATGTCTGCTGCGACGGTCGTGTGGGGGTCGCGGGCTGAGTAAGGGGCGACTGGCGTGCGGTGTCCGATTCAACAATTGGCAGGAATGTGCATCTGCTCAAGTTTGGATTGTGTGACACGGAAGAAAAATTGCAGAATGAAGACAACACTCGTATCTGGAAGGTGCGGGCTCTGACACGTATTATTAAAAAAGAGACGGGGCCGGCGTTCGAGGATGTAATCTATATTCTGTACATTGCATTACGAGTCCTGGACAAAAATGGATATCGGGATTTAGTCCAGGTCCCGCTAATTTTCGATGGAAATTGCATCCAATGGCACTGGTGCTGAAAGGCGAAGATTCAGCCAGGCGACCACAATTCACCAAATTCGGCCAATCAAAGCAGCACCCGGGATGTTGGGGAAAGTCCCCCCAAGTGCACTTCCCTGTTCATCCCTGGGGACCCAGAAAATAGGTACCTACGCATACTGCGGAAGGACCGCAACAAGGACGTCAGCTTGCAGCACCATATTTCCACTGCCGAGAATTTGAATCGCCGAGTTCCTTAGGTCCGTATGCGCGAGAGAGATACCTAGCTCGAAAGACAGATGCGTACGCTGATTGTCCACGGAGCTGGCGGGAGTGGGTGGGCGTGACTTCCATGGTGCCGTGGTTGGCCGATCAACTCCACCAAAGCCCCTCGGACTCCGAATCATGACAGCATCCAACATTGTGATACCAGATCATCGTCCCAATGACCGGCCAGGGATCTCTGCAAAGTATCCAGAAAGATCCTCCAGATTCCATTCCACCTTGAACAAGTCGAGCGACCGACCCAGATAGTTGTGTCTGCGTGGTATCGGGTAATGGGGATGATCTCAACAGAGCTTTCAGGATTCAACCCTTTTTTCCCCCCTCCCTGGCCACCGTGACATCAGTCCAGCAAACCCGGGGATGTGGTAGCTCCAGTGGTGTACCTGCCACGTTGCCTTCCCATTCTAGTTATTTCACCGGCAGGGATAACAGCGTCTAAAATCTAACAGCCCAGGTTCCAAATGAGAGATATACGCATAGTATCGAATCGAGGAACCGGGAAGGTTGGCGATACATCAATCACCCCCCGTCCATTTACTGAGGCGAGAACCCCAATTGTTGAGACACAAGGGTAAAAAATGGGATAAGAAAAAATTGGAGGTCGCTTAGCGCAAGTGATAGAGCGGGTCGCGCATATCCCCAACATCTTATCCGCACCCCACTATCGTGCATAAGCTCGCACGGTTGGTACCTTGGTACCTTGTTCCTTTTCCTTCCATCCGCAAAATGCCCTTCCCGATTTCCCATGTTTGTTGCGAATGCGATCTTGAGCCTTGCCCAGCTTGATACATGAATCCTGGAATCTGACATAAGATGAACCAAGTAGAGTGTCATCTTGTTGGAATGTCAGGTTCTGGAACTTGCCAACCCATCTGAGACTGAAGCACGGAGTTACTCATTGCAATGCAGAATGCTGGCCCAGTCTTGCCCTTGGGCCATTTCCATTGCTGTGCGTATGTATTGTACATGGTCTTGAGCAACTGCTTTAAAGTGAGCTTGCGGGGGGGGGGGGGGGGGGGGGGGGGCCGGGGGGGGGGGGGGAAAACCCCGGGTTTTTTTAATTGTTGGGACAAACGGGAAGATGTTGAAATTGGTAAAAGACGACGCGCACAGTATTGTGGGGTTAGATTTA